>NW_022476020.1:0-17155 GCF_009193645.1 Aspergillus pseudonomiae | reverse complement strand
TTTTTTTTTTTTTTTTCTCAATTTATATGCTAATCGCCCGCATTTTCTAGGGTTACCAATGGCCTCTACGTTAACATCTCGTTGCACGACTATATTCGTGGCCTGGCCAACGTTCATCATTCATCGAGTGACTGGACCCTCGACCCTCGAGTCAAAATCAACAAAATCTTTGATTCTGAAGGTGTCCCCCGAGGAATTGGTAACCAGGTGTCCGTCGAATTCAATCTCTTGTACCGCTTCCACTCTATCATCTCCCGCCGCGATGAGAAATGGATGAACGAGTTCTTCGCCGATATCTTCGGCCAAGACAAGAAGGTCGAACAGCTCACTCCACAGGAATTCATTCAAGGTCTTTATCGCTTCGAACAGAGCATCCCCGAGGATCCCAGTGCGCGCGAATTCGGTGGACTCAAGCGTGGCGAGGATGGCAAATTCAGTGACGCTGACTTGGTACAGCTAATGAAGGACAGCATGGAAGACCCTGCAGGCTGCTTCGGTGCCAGGATGGTTCCCAAGGCGCTCCGTGTTATTGAGATTCTGGGTATCATTCAGGCAAGAAAGTGGCAGCTAGCTTCTTTGAATGAGACGCGAGACTTCTTCAAACTCAAGCGCCACGAGACTTTCGAGGATGTTAACTCGGACCATGAAATCGCGGATCTTCTGCGCAAGCTTTATGATGACCCTGATATGGTTGAAATGTATCCTGGGCTGTTCCTCGAGGATATCAAGCCACGCATGGATCCTGGTATGCTTTCCTGTCCCACTTTCTGAGAAATCTTGCTTACGAGGATAGGTCATGGTGGATGTACCCCTTACACCGTTGGACGAGCAGTGTTCAGTGACGCCGTTACGCTTGTTCGATCGGACCGGTTCCTTACTATTGATTACACGGCTTCGAATCTCACCTGCTGGGGGTATAATGAAGTTCAACAGGACTATGACATGTAAGATCAACTAGCCCCATATTTTATCAATGCTAGCTAACACAAGCTTATCAAGCCTGGGTGGCTCGATGTTCCATAAGTTGTTCCAACGCGCTTTGCCCAACTGGTTCCCATATAACTCATTGCACATCACCCAGCCTATGTACACCAGGAAGATGAACGAGCAGATCGCCCGGGAAATCGGCACTATCGACGAGTATACCCTTGATGACCCTTCGCCGCCTCCAAAGACTGTCATCGTGACCAAGCACTCTACCATCACCAAGCTCTCGAAGGACCAAGCGAACTTCCGTGTTATCTGGGCTAAGTACCTGAATGAGATGATCCCGGGTAGGGACTTGAGTAGCTACATGTTGCTAGGCGACAAGCCGGCCAACACTGCTCAGAAAACTCTCGTTAAGGAGATACTCTACAGTCCTGCCGAGTTCGTGCAATTGTTGTCAGAGACAGCAGTGTCCGTGGCGAATGAACAACTTGCCGCTGAGACATTGAATCTGACATCGGAGCTGCACCAGGTTGATATCGTTCGAGAGTAAGTGATTGTTCCTATTGGAATCACAACTGCTTAAAGGAAAGGTATACCTGAATTTGCACTAACATCTCTCTAGTGTCGCCATCCCCATGTTGACTAGGATTCTGGCCGATCTTTTCTGTCTGGACCTCAAGACCCCTGAGAACCCGAATGGAACTTACAACATCGCAGAGCTATACAAGTATATCATCGACGTGCGTATCTTCGGCTTCAACAATGATGACCCAGGATTGGCTTTGCAGCGTAGGAAATGGGCTCGTGAGGGTGCAGAGTCTCTTACCAAGACCACATTGAAGGTCGTGTCCAACTTGCCCGCTTCAGAGAAATCTGCAAAGGGGGTTATTAGCGGAGCCGTTTCTACAGCCAAGGGCATCGCATCGAAGATCCCTCTTTTTGGCAAGCTCATTGGAGACGGCAAAGGCGTTGAAGGACAGTCGACAAGTGGCTCGTTGCGCTGGTACGGATATAACGTAGCTAAGGAACTTATCGCGTCAGGAAAGACCCCTGCAGAGGTTGCAGACATTAGCTGGATGAACGCTGTTGGTGGTGTCGGCGCGACTATCGGAGTGGTTGGTACACCCGGTCTGCGGAAAGTAGTATCTACCTGTGTCACAGCTGACATGAGATCTAGTTCACCGATGTCCTCAACTATTTCCTCCAGGATGAGAACTCCCAGCACTGGGAAGAGATCCAGAAGCTTGCTGCTAGCTCGGACTTGGAATCCTCAAACAAGTCTCTCCGGCAGTACGTCCTCGAAGCTCAACGCTTGACCAGCACCCAACGAAGCCTCCGTCTCTGCGCGGGCAAGGCCGTGATTGATGGACAGAGCTTCGAGCCTGGTAACTTGGTGATCTGTTTATTGGTATGCTATATCGTGGAAGTTTCATGGAACGAAAGCTAACTCTATACACTAGGGCGCGGCATGCAAGGACCCCGATGCTGTCCCAGACCCAGAAGCATTCAAGCTTGATCGGCCATCGAGCGCGTATATCCACTTCAACGTTGGACCACACGAGTGTCTTGGACGAGAAATTGCATTGTCCTGCATCACTTCCCTTCTCCGTGTCTGTGCCGGCTTGAAGAACCTCCGAGCAGCACCCGGTCAAATGGGCGTTCTGAAGAGTATCACCACCGGCACTGAAAAGCACTTCCTCAACGACAGCTGGTCTACCCTTACCATCGACCCAACGAGTAAGTCCGCTGACTTGATCACTTCCACTGTAAACTAATCATCCCCCAGCCTGGAAAATCCACTTCGAAGGCCACGGCCAGGGCATCCACCATCCTCCGAAGATCCCAGTCACCGCAGGCCGAGACCTCAACGCCCTGTCCAACGCTCTAAAGAAACAGCACCACGACAAGTTACAAGAAACCGTCTCCAAGGTAGCCAACGGCGTCACCTCCCCACTGAACAAACTCATCCCATCCAACAGTCCCAGCAACGGCGCCGGCCACCCCCCGCTACCCATCCAAAACGGCCACGGCAACGGCATTGCAAACGGCAACACCCACCCAAACATCCTCCACCAAGCCGTCTCCTCGGCCGCTGCCATCCCGCAGCAGGCCCTGGGCACAGTCCACGGCGTCGCCCACAACACCGTCGGCCATTTACCCGGCGGCCAGCAGGTCACCGACTTCACGCACGGGCTGGTCCATCCCTTCGCTGGAGCCGTGTCTCCCGGCCACACTCAGCCTCAATCTCCGCCTCAGGGCCAGAATACTCAGTCCCAGGGCAACTGGTTTTTTCTCCCCCACGGCGTGGAAAACGCTGCTAAGCAGGTTCCGGGACATCTTTTTGGCCAGACAGCATAGACTGGTTCGGGTGTACTTGGTTGGACTTGAGATGTATGAGAAGTGGAGGGGGGCGTGGTCGTGGAAAGGTCAACATTGATTGATTGATGCATTGTGAGTTTTGTGGGTTAAAGTAGTAACAAAATTTATGTTGTTGTGACTTTGGTTCCTGCTCTGTGAGGGATATGTCTTGTAGATGATCTGAGGTGTAGCTACATGATCTCGAATCTCGATGGGCTGGACTATAGATGCTGTAACAGAATACAGGGAGTTTTCTTGAAGAGCTAACAGTTTACTATACATTGCTAGTATGCCACGACATAACACAGGCACTATAGGCAAGTCGGATTAAGCTGAAAAAAAAAAAAAAAAAAAAAAAAAAAAAAAAAAAAAAAACAAAAAAAAAAAAAAAAAAAAAAAAAAAAAAAAACAGGCACATGAATCAATACAAGGAATACGACTCGGAGATTGGGAATTTATTCTAAGAAAGATCAAGATACTACCTCTCCCCTCTTTTCCCTTTTATAACATATCGTTATATAGGGTGTGGAGAAGACTTGTGTATCCATGCTTAATTCACAGACGATCTCAATATCATCCAGACATTGAGTATGGAGATATCCACGACAGAAAAGGCTTCCATCAATCAAGAATCTATTTCCTGTTATAAATTAACTATTGAACGCATAGCTATGCAGGTGCAGGGCAGAAATGGCTTCCGAATAATAAATATGAATCTACATAAACCAATCCACGGTAAGTAACTACTAGCCTGTAGGCTGCAGTGCCAGCACGATAATCAATCTCCATCTTCCCGATCTTTATTTTGTAAAATGCAATGCAACAAGAAAGAGTGAAAGAACGAGGAGAAAAGAAAAGAACCACTGACATCCAACCTATACTATACTATACTATTACCATACTTATCCTCTTCACAATTCATGCCCCGAGCAGCCAATACAAACCAGCACCCAAACCAACCAGCCCTCAATCCCAGATCAGACCCCGAATCAAGATTCCCCAATCCAATCCCCCAATCTCCAGCCCAGTCCAGCACACGCAGATAGTAGTAGTATGCAGCATTCAGCTCGACCCACCCACCTACCCCCCACCCACCAATCAGGACATCAGCGATAGGGCTTCCGTGCAGAAGATGAACCAATCAGATCTGTCCTTTGCTCACTACATCCCATTGCCTCTTACTGAACAGGGTTATTCCAAGGTAGTATCTATGTTTGCTTTTGTAGCACAGAGGTGCTGACTATGCCTACTACTTGATATTGTCTAAGTATGTGGATTAGACTGGGTATGTGGCTATGCCGGGGTTACTCGGTTCATGATCCTGGTCATATGCAGCAGGTATACCGTGGGAGGGGGTGGTACATGTACATGTACATTAGGGTCTATTGATGGGTTGAGCTGTGTGTTGTCCATTGTGACGTGCTGCGTACTTCTCTGGTTCGTTCTTTAGGATCTACTGAGGGATATACCTAGATTGCAGAAAGAGGGGTACGAGGAAAAAGAGAAAGAAAAGAAAGCATACAATCCGGCATGTGAGTTCGGATCTAGCATGAGCTGAGGTGAGAGAATCAAGGTATAAAACGATGCGCGAACCCGGCCTACATCCAAGGACAAGAAAAACAACCATCTCTCTTCTTCTCTTCTCTTCTCTTCCCAGATCCAAGCACATATACTCAACTCTATCATCCAAGACTAAAGAAGAAGAACTCAAGATGGCCGCCGCAGCAGCCATGACCCCTCCCCCGCCCACTGAAATCCTCCATCTGGATACCGCAACCGGATACCGCTGGATCCTCTCCGAGGCTGAGCGTGCCCATATCGCGTCTTTGTTGAAGACGGAGAGTATGTTTCCCTCTTTGTTTTTTTTCTGCGTTCTACCCAGCCAGTTCTTTTATTCAAGCCTGGGCGCAAGGGGAAGTAATAGTAGCTAAGAAACACAGCTGATGCTATCACCATCCGTGGCAACATCATGACCCAGGAGCGTCGGGTCTGCGCCCACTGTGGCAAGCACTCTGGTCTCGATGACCTGGTTCACAATGCGTTGGCGCTGGGCATCCACAGCGACGGTTTCATGCTCGATGTCTTACAGCATGGACCCAAGAACACCAGCCCGCCTCATAACCTGCTCTGCTCGAACTGCGGGGAGCAGCATGAGGGGACTTTTCTGTGGATTCCTTCTCTCCCCTGGTGAACCTGGATAAGGGCTGATGTTGTTTTTATTGTTGCTGTTTGTGTTGTTTTTCGGGATATAGTGATGCAATGAGACTGTGTTGGTCAAGGAAAGAGTTCAAGATTCGCGATCCATATTCCAAGAATGTGAAGCATGATAGAAATTGTCGGCCCTAATATGAATGATATACTATAGCACATGAAAAACGCAGGAATCGTTATTCCATTTTATTAGACAAATCGAAAGTCAAGCTTCTCCACGGAGAAGTAAACCGCCCAGTCCCGTAGTAACCCTCATGAAGAAACGCCAAAAACACCAGACAAGTCCTCATATCTGTAGGCTCATGTTTCCATGGCATCGCCCGTGTCCGACTCGTCATCGACAACTCCCAGTAGCTTGGCATATGGTACCGTTACCCGCTGGAGATCCCGGTGTTTGCCTAGTCAATGTTCGTGTCAGTAGGAGTCCATCAATACATCTCAGAGACTAGAAGCTTACCCAGTGCCAGAATGACCTCCTTCAATAACACCTCTCGCGGCCAGCCACAGAGGGTCTCTGAACTTTCTCGCCAGTTTCGGTCTTCTTGTTCGTTTTCCTGCAGGCGCTGGGCAGGGCCGGTCTCGTCTTCTTCAAACAACCCGCCAATTAAGCCCTTCAGCAATTCCTCGACCTTCATCTTGAGACCCTCTGCTCCAAGCCGTTTGGCGTACATCGAGAGGTACAGCCGGAACTCCTCCTTGGCTCCGAGGGACAATGCTGCCGCAAGTCGGTTTTCCAGGTGCGCAATAGAGACGCTCGATTCGAAACTCTCGTAACCTTCACGGGAGAGGAGAACCTTGATCAACCGTTGCAGGAAGTATGCCCGTCCGCGGAGCAGCGTCTCGCTGGTTGTGTTGCGTTCCAAGAATGGGATAATTCCCGCGGACACAGCAGCCTTTGCGTCCTTGTCTTTTTGCGCATCTGCGGTCTGCAGGTTGCCCACCGGCGCTTCGGTGGTGTTCCAGTACTGACTGCCGACAGCCCACCAGGGCTCGGAAATCCGCTGCCATGTGAACATGGAAGGCGAATAAGAGTAGCCTTCTCCATTCGACATCGCGACCACGATTCGGCCTTCAGAATTGATCCGTGCATTCGTGATTGCCGGCGCGGCTGAGGGATGTGCGCCCAGTGTGTGGATCGCTGCATCCAGTGCCGGCTGGAGGGAAATAGGTGGATGAGGCGAGGAGAGGTGTTTGACATTCCAAACATAGCACATCCCAACGGCTGATATGCAGAGGATCCACGGCCCATTGCATTCCAAGATTACCGGCTGTGCTTCAAGCACGAGCGCACTGACAAGACGACGACCGGCTGGGGTCCAGATGTAGACGGATCCGTCTTCGCAGGCCGCAGCCCACATGCTCTGGTTGCCGGTCACGAGGAGGACTGTCCGTGGAAGGTAATCCTGCCACAGGGGCTGTTCACCTCGGAAGAGTGTGAGCCGCACCGGCTCCCGATCTGCTGCGCGGCCGGTCAGGCTAGCAGGTGACGGATTGCGAACTTCAAAGACAACGTCAACGCGGGATTTGTTGGACTCTCCCGACGCACTGGGTGGTTCAGTCGGCTTCCCATTGGGATCAATGGCTCGAAGTATCTGGTTTCGGATTTTCGGTACGGCCAGTCGGACCTGGCTCATGGCCATACAGGGGTTCGTCACCGCAGGTCGAATAAACTCTGGTGTCGGTTGTTGGCCGGCGACAGCGGGCTGCGGTCGTGCAGGGAGAAGGCCATCGGGGGTGTTCGTAAGAAGAGGGGTAGCACCATTCTGACTTGCCAACGCGACGCGCTTTTCTACATGTCCATCATCGTCTTCCTCCAGCTGCGCGAGCTTGCGCTTATTCCCAAAGAGCAGGGTGGCAAGCCCCCCCTTGGGTAAACCGTCGAAGGGCTTGGAGAGGTCGACAATAGACTGAGGTGTATCGGCCTTCACTTGGCTGCTAACCGACGCCATCAAACGGGCTTGAGGCAGGGAGGACTCAGCTGCACCTGCACCGGACACCAAAAGAGGGGCAATACGCTTCTTGCCGTCCTTAGTGTATGTAGGGCGTTGCTTCAGTCTTTCAAGCTTTGCTTGATAGGGATCCGGCTTCTCCGGCTCTGGGGCCGATGGCGTTGCGGTCCCATTGGGCTGGTTCTTCTGTGTATCTGGGGTCGGAGACGATGGCCGTGCAGGGGTTGGAGCATTAGAAGGTAGAGGTGCGGGCTTTCCGTTGGTTATATTATCGGCCTGGTCATCGCCCATCAGGGCACCCATTCGCCCTTCAACACCCTTGATCTCGCCAGCCTTGCTCTTCTCCTCGAGTAGCAGTCCATCCGGAGTCTCTGTGATACCGGCGCCCCTTCTGTTGGTGCCGAATTTGGTGAGCGACTTTTCGTTCTCTTCCATAGCCGTTGCGTATCCCAGATCCCCGTCCTCAAACCGGACTGCAAGTATCGTGCCATCCAATGCCGTTGCGTAAAGACATTTTCCGTCGGGGCTCCAAGCCAGATCAGATAAAGATTTGGCGGCAAGCTCCTGAGCAACCACTATCGGCCTGGGGTTACTGGTGATCCAGATGCTTAGGGATTTATCTCCTCCGGCACAAGCAATGACCGTCACTAGGTTTTGCGCACCCTGCTGGCTATCCATCGCTTGTTTGTCGACCGGCTGACTGGCGTACAGTCGCGGGGAGAAGGCACATACTTCCACAGGAGCTTCGTGTCCGATCAGGTTTATGTCCCCATCCCAGGACCCACGGTTGATTATCGCGACGGAACTGACCGGTCCATTGACAGCGTTTGCCGCGGCGATGTGCATCCCATCCGGCGACCATGAACATCGACGGAAATAGGCAGTTAGCGGGGAGTTGGCAAAAGGCGCAGAGATGGTCTGTTCAAGGACGAAATTGTTCATCTGGTCATGAGCGGTCGAGTTTGGAGCAGGAGAGGTAAAACGGAAGATTCGGACGGTGCGATCATCGCTTGCCGTGGCAAAGTATTTATTAGCTGGGTCGAAAGTTATCCCTTTGACATGACTCTGGTGTATAGAAATCGTCTTCAGCTTCTCGAACGTATGCCCTGACCACACTACTATTTTAGAATCCAAGCCGACGGACACCAGGATAGAAGAGTCGTAGGACCAGCCCAAGTCTTGAACGTCATTGTCGTGGCCTATCAGTCTCCGGACCGTGCGCCAGTTTTCCACAGGAGGTGCCTCGTTCGACCCTATGTGCAACGTATCAGTCGCCGCTTCTAACCCGAACGAGCATCGAGACTCGAAATTAGCACCCACCAAATGTTGTAGCATGCGACGGCGGATTCGCATCCAGCGTGTAAATGCAAACAATCTTATCATCTGCCCCTGATGCGAGGTACTTCCCGTTTGGCGAAAACCGAACCGTATGAATCGTGCCGGAGTGGTTGCTCATCGACGCCAGCTGCTTTGGCTTGCTAGCAACCGCAGGGTCATCGGTATTGCAGATAGCTTCCGTCGACCATATCCGAACGTATCCATCTATTTGATTCGAAATGAAGTCAATACCAGTCCAATCCATCGGTTTGCGGCGGGGGGGGTGTATCGTCGGGCACGGAGAACCAACCTCCAGCAGCTGTAACTAAACGACTTCCATCGGGGGACACATCGCAACTGTAAACCTCGAAATCCTTCCTCTCACCTGCAGGGCAACGGGGGAAAGCTGTTAGTTACTTCAACTCCAGCATGTATAGTTGTATACCATCGGTCTCGAAAGAGAGTACGGTGGTGAATAAAATGTTGAAACAACGTAGACAGAATGGTGAATACCTCCGTGCGTCAGCCAGACCGGTTTTATGATATGCATCGCAGCAGCTGTGTTGCTTTCTTTTTATCCAGTACGAATCCCTTGTGCGCAGGATCATAGGAAAGTTGACGTGGATGAAGGATAGCTTATTTGGGGCATCGCAAAGCAACCGCGTCCACAATCATCGGACCCGAGGTGTCCTTGCTGAGCGAGAAGGGCGGGATCCGATAAATTTGGTATAAAAGATTGTCTCTCCGGTTCAGGAGATAAAGTCCAGTAACGCGAACAATGGAGTGCGCGCCGATCTTCAGAAAAGTCGCGATCTCCCGAAGCAGTAAAGCGGCAGGTCGGGTGATCCGTGCTTTGCTTTCTCCGCCTGGGGATCCTCAGGCACTGCCATTTACTGGTGCCTGATCAGATACCTTACGGAACTTCAAGGACACACGAATCGATTTCTCAACCCACTTGTCTACTATACATGATACTTCGTTTGAATAGAGATCACACTCTCCTCAAATAACTAGGCAATACGCTAAACGGGCAATGACCACAAGCTTTTTCCCAAGGCGCTTGTTTCAAGCACATCCTAAAGAAATGTCGGGCAATGGAAAACAAATGACTGAGGGGCGATAATAAAGGTACAGTGTGGCAGGGATAGGTATTTCGTACACATCCGAAAGCAATCGTAAAGGGGACTAGAGGTAGCGGTGGATAAGAAAGAGGTCAAAGAAGACGTTGAGCCTGTAGAGGAAATAGTACAGTCCATCATTCCAAATTATCTCTTCTGCTGGCTAGCCTCATTGAAGCCATCCAGCACCTCCTCTGCGACATTTTCATGGGCGTTCTCTTCAACTTCCGGTTTTACTTCATGGTCCAGTTCAGACGCTTTGTCTGAGGTGTGGTCTTGAATGGGTTCGACTCCCAGGGTCTTCGCCGCAACGGTGTGCGCCTGGCCCTCGTTGACCTTCTTGTAGATAGCCATGGCGCTCGCAACCATTCCACTCATATCCCCAACGTTTCCGGGAACGACAACCGCAGTGCCCTCCTTAGCCAGGTTGGAGAAAGCATCGACATACTTCTCTGCCACACGCAGGCTAAGAGCTCCATTGGCATTCTCCTTATCAGCCGCGATAGACTGAGCAACAGCATCGATCCCCTTTGCGGTAGCCTGTGCCTTCAGCAAGATCGCTTCAGCCTCACCAGCGGCACGGTTAATCTGCTCTTGCCGCATAGCTTCCGAAGCCAGGATAACGGACTGCTTCCGACCCTCAGCGATGTTGATCGCACTCTGCCGTTGACCCTCGGAGTCGAGAATCTCCGCCCGCTTCGACCGCTCAGCCGTGACCTGGCGATGCATGGCAGCGACAACGCCCTCCGGTGCATGGATATCTCGAATTTCATAACGAAGACAAACAACTCCCCAGTCTTGTGCCGCCTCGTTGATAGCCTGGGTGATGTTGGTATTTAACGTCGCGCGCTCCTTCAGCACGTGGTCAAGTGTAAGCTGGCCGATCTCCGAGCGCATAGTCGTCTGTGCAAGTTGGGAGATGGCATACTCCGCATCCTCCACACCGTAGCTATCATGGCCAAGGCCATACGTCAGCCAAGCTCCGACTCTATAATCCAACACTGAGAGGCGCAAGGAGAACTCACCTCGCCTTATACGCATCGAACACTCTCGTATACAGCACACCATCCAGCTCCAGTGTGACGTTATCCGCGGTAATAGCATTCTGACTCGGGATCTCGATGGCCGATTCCTTCAAGCTCTTGACATAGGCAATCCGGTCAATGAATGGAATCAGAATCGCAAGACCGGGCTCCAAGATACGGTGAAACTTTCCCATCCGCTCCACAATCCATGCTGTCTGTTGAGGGACGAATCGAATAACCGTGTTCATGGGGAGCGCCGAGCGATTGGAGAAGTAGGTAGGGGGTCCCCCAGGTTGCGATCCAGCCCCAAAGTTCAGCAGAGATTCGGGTGCGAGACGCCGGGGCGAAGAAGAAACATTTCGTCGCCGAACGCTATTCAGGCTGTTCGTAGCTGTGAGTGCGGAGATAGGAAGCCGAGGGTTCTGGAGTAAACGGGACGTGATGGCGTTCGGGGAGGACCGAAGCAGTCTTGATGACTGCCTAGATGCCACATCCATTGTGATAGGCAAGAATATCTGGATTGCTCCCTAGGGGGAATGATTGGTGGCAAGACGGTTGGACGCTGGAGACCAGTCTGGGGCCTTCGGATGAAGCTGAAGCTACGGGTCAACTTGCGGGAATTCATGCCTGAGGCATATATATATGCTGAGTCATCCTATACAATGAATGCTGATCATGGGAACGTTACAATATGTCTGCGTGCTGTTGTAATTGGACAGGAATTCTTTATGTCTCTCAAACCTTATCATATTTCATTTGGTAAGACAATTGCTCACTGCAATGGAGTGTCTCTCCTGGCTAGTTGGGAATGAAACTGTCAACAATCCAATATACCGAACAACTGTTGCTACCGCCAACAGTCTCATATATATTTCTCCGCCGGTAAGCAAACTACCATGCTGCATGTTCCTATCACACACAAAAAGGGATCTGCAGGGGTCCTACAGGTAGATACAAGGATAGTACTCTAGGAAAGCGTATAAGTTGTTCAATAGAACCCCAAGTGATTGGGCAGCCAGCGACTCCTTCGAGCTTGATAGCCTCGGCTACCACACAACTGGTCAGAGAGCTACAAAGCCTCAACTGGCTGTTTACTGCGGGGTACAGCTAGGTGACCTCGCCGGGAATGCCCCGGAAGTAGTACAATGTAGTTGCAGTGTAAGAATATAGCAAAAAATACCGATTTAGATGCAAAGGAACAGATACTGATATACACTGTAATGATATAGGACCTCGACATCATCAGGTAAGTAACTAATCCCGAATTAAAACCCAGTCTAAACTGTTTTCCCGTACCCAAACTACACCAAACCGACAAATGCAAGGGAGTGAAAATAAATATTATGAAATGGATATCACATTACCATCCGAGATACGGTGGCCCTTTTCCGTTTGAAGTGAAACCCACCGCGCCCAACAATATGAACAGGTAAAAGTTAGAAACTCATGAGAAGAGATGCCGTGAACTGCGCGAAAACAATGGTGTCGTGGACCGAATAGTACTCGTTGCAATGTGTATGTCTCCTTTGTAACTCCGCAGGGTCCCATAATGAAGCAAAGATTATCTTCTTTTTGTCTTTTGCTGTTTTTTTTTTTTTCTTCCATTCATACTAGAATAATCGAGAAACATCATCGCATATTAGAAAGAATCCGGTTGAACAATCTATGGTCGTGGGAAAGAAGTTCAGCCCGGCGCACCACGGAAGCAAGCATCAAATGGAAGCTGCAGAAGATACTGCCCAGTAAAACATGCCCGGACTCCAGAATTTTAAAAACCTCCCATGACTAAAGCAAAATGGGGAACTAGAAGGGGAAACAGGAAGAAACAATAGCCGAGACGTAATGTGCATATATCAACCCACTTCGCTGGAAGATCGTCATCGGCGATTCGACAAGCGTAGATGCAAAAGCTGACAGATAGCAATGCAGGTCATGAACCACGAGAAAACATAGATGGTGAATAAAGTAAAAGAAACGAACAAAATCACTTTTCCAGCTCGGCTCTTAGGCGAACACCCAGAGTACAGTCGGTCTTTCTGCGATTTCCGGGAACGAGAGATCAACTCTGCCAGGCTGAACACAAGGCCTTTAGGACTCCGCGCACTTCCCGACACTTGGAAATCCTTTTGCCACCTAGATCAACAAGGTCGCGGATAATCCCATCAGGCAAGACCCCATTGCTCGACAGAAAAAGAACCCTAAAAAATGAATCAATCTGTTGAAACCGTTGCTGACGTTTCGTGAAATATCATCAAACGCTAGACTCTTAAATTCATTGTACATTTGTGCTTTGAAATTTTGGACCAAGAAATGCGACCAGAATTGGTATCACGGTCACCGTGGCGGGTTACCGTAAAAACTCCATTCGTCAAGAACTCGTCCTCGAAAAAAAAATATTGGATTCGTAGGGAAAATCGGAGGAAGTAAACTCAAGCTGGGAGTCTCGTTCCCCTCACCCAGTAGGTCGGCAGATAGACTTCAGTAATATTCTGGGAGACCTTCAACGGTGGTTGTAGTGGAACTCATGTCCTCACTGCGAGTGGATTAGCAACAGTGGAAAGCTAGCGTTCAACTCGAGCACAAACCTTGAAGATTCGACCGCCGAAATGCTGGGAGAAGTGGAAAGCTTGTAAAGGAAATAAGCTAATTCGTCGGCTGTTCGGACTGCGTTAACAAATGCATGACAAACGAGAAAGAGGGTGAAAAGTTTGGGACTGCAGTCAAATAGAATGGCAGAGATATCCAATACGATCGACTGGCTTTTGACTTGGTTGTGCGGGAAATGCATCATAGGGAATCCTTACAATTGCAGCTTCATTCTGGGCTTCCACGGGCTTGGAAGGCGAGAACTCTGGGGCAGCAGACGACAGCGACGTCTTCGAGGCTGGAGCTTCACCAGTTCCATTGACAGTTGGTGCCGATCCGTTAACTGCGCCATCGACATGATTTTGCGCTGCCGCAGTCTCATCCAACATGCTAGGTCCCTCATGCTGAGCGGCGGGTTCGCGCTGGTCAATAGGCAGAACCCACTGATCCCACTTGTCTCTCGGGCGCAATCTATCAATGCCATCTTCATTCTGCAGGTAATCAACATTTCTCAGTTGGCGGGAGACGTGGCGAAGAAGCTCGAAGTCCTCGGTCAGAGTCTTGATGCGCTTGAAACCAGCAATGAAGGCCAATGGGACGTAGCCCTGAGAGTCCATGTGTCTCCGAAGGAACAAGTCCTTGCACAGGTTATCCACAGAGAAGTAGTACTCAAGTTGCATCGAGATCATGCTCATCAGGGAGAAGGGCTCCATATATTGCTGATAAGGGACAGCCGTCATGGGGCCAGGGTGTACTGGCTGGTAGCCATACATGGTGTTGATGTCTGTAGGGAAAGGATAGACACCATACATGGAACCGGAGTTTGGCAAGGAAGGCGACCTCAAAGACATCCTGTGGCCTCCAGAGCTATGTTGTTGCGACCGGCGCTCACCGAAGCCAAAGGACTTGGGGTGCATGAAACCATTGTGAGACATATGGTTGTTAGGATAATGAGAGTTCTGAGAGCCGCCGAAACCGCCACGGCCACGGTGAGAGCCGCGACCTCTGTCAGCACGCGACTCGCGGGGAATGTCCTTATCTTTGCGATCATGGAAGCCACCAAATTCTGCCGACTTGGGGCCGTTTTCGAAGCGACGTTCGTGGGAGGAGCCTGAGCGAGGGTTAGCCTGTGAATCCACAGGCAAGTGTGGGTTCTTGGAGTGGTGATCGCCGCCCTTGTGCGTAGCGTCGTGATTCCTGGAGAATCCCTTGCCTTCACGATGATGACGGAAGTTATCACCTCCGTGGCCATGCTTACCGGCTGGCGGGATGTTGGCATTGTCACTGCCCTTGGGCCCACGGTTGCGGTCCGTGGCTTGGTTCTTGCGGGAGTCTCCCATTCCAGCATCGGCGCTGTTGGATCGTCTGGATGGGGCTGGAAGGGAGTTCGCGCGAGCCGAGTTGGGCTCGTTCCTTCCCCTCTCACCGGGCGCAGCCTGCTTGGTGGCGGAGCCTTGAGCTACCTGACCAGCAGTAGCCTTATCCGCAGCTGCGGCAGAACCATGGGTTCCGTTGCGGGCGTCCCTTCCAGCACGAGGAGCTCTTCCACCGCGGCGGGCAGCAGAAGGAAGAGGAGTGGTGAAAACAGCAGTAGGCACGTAAGGGACTGGGGTCCACTTCTCTTTGCCAGAAGGACGGATGACGGGGCTCTTCTCGGACTTCTTTTTCTCCTCACCCTGGGCACTTTGAGGGGTGGGCCACAAAGCGGCATCTCCTACAGGGGGGAGGGATGCATCATCGCGTCCCTTGGATCTTCTGTCCTTGGCACCATCCGCATCTCCTCCCTTCTTCTTTGAGCCAGCCTTGGACTGGTCCTGTTGAGCATCACCAGAGACCGAAGAAGCCGCAGAAGCGGTCTTAGAAGTGCCAGTTTTGGCAGCAGGGCCAGCGGGCTTCGAGGCAGTGGCCTTAGCCTTGGCTTCCTGAGCCTCTTTCCTCTGTTGCCAGATATTCACTGTAGGCAGAGGAGCAGCCTTGAGCTCTTTGGGTGGCTCGCTCTTCTCCTTCTCTGCCGATGTCTCCTTAGCATTCTCAGCTCCATTGGTTTGCTTGTCAGTTCCCGAGGCCTGGGACTGCTTATCCCACGTGGATTCGGACGTGCCATTCGGTGTATTTGAGCCCTCATCATCTTTCGGTAACGTCGAGGTTGAAGCAGTGCCCTCGCTGGGGGAGGAGGTGCCTGAGACCTCTGCCTTGGAGCTTTCGACAGCCGTGGATTCCACATCCTTGTCAGAGTCGGCAGAAGGCTTCTCTGTTTCCTGAGGCTCTTCCGTCTTCACGGTCTCAGTGTTTTCAGCTTCAGGAGTAGTGCCCACAGTTTGCTCCTCTGGGTTCGAGGCCTGATTCGGCTCTGCTGTCTTTGCTGACGGTTGTGCGGGGGCAACGCCCTTAGCAGCCTGGGCATAAGAAAACGTAGCAGCCATTGTTTTTGTAATCGAAAAGATCTAGTATATGCGTTGGAGAAAGTAACTGAAGGGACTTTTAAAGTTCTGCCAGAGAACGGGGGCCTTGAATGGCAACTCCGATCAAAGATACCCGGTCAGGCCGACTAAGGCGACACAGATCTGACACCGATGGTTATGAGAAGAATCAACTTCCGCCTTCTTACTACCCCACCAAACTGCAACTTCCCGTCACTGGAGATCACTCCTACTGGGGATGCAATTCGTGGAACTGTCCGTTTAACCGGTCAGGAAAGAACGAGGATGTTCTTTGTTATCGCAGGTAAAGCGTCGAGAATGATGCGTTTCACTTGTGTATACAAAAGCCACCTACAAGACGAATCGCATCGGTATGGCTGTGATCAACTTTTTTTTCAGGCTGGTTCGGTTCGTTTTCAAGGTCGACTTGAATGACGTCCGAGACAAGTAAACCGAAGTCCGAAGGGTATAAACTTCGACAGGTGAATAGTGTCTATAGATGCAGAGTTTGAATGATAAGCACGATGTGCCTCCGTGCGTATGTTCACCAGATGCTGCAACCAACAAGAAACTCACTCAGTTGTGCGGCTCGAAATTCGGTCCGTCGGCAAAATTAACGGCTCTGCAGATGCGGATTACACCAGCTGAACAGTTGAAAAGCAATGTAATGGAGACGAATCACGTCGGAAGGTGAGAGGACCTCGTTGGCGTTGCCCCTTGTAAAGCGTCGAAAAGCGCGAGTTTGCACGTGGGCGACGACGCTACGGAATAATTTTTGGGAGCTCGACTTAGAGAAGAATCCCTGCGAGGGAAGAGTTGTAAGAAACAAATCACGAGAAGAGAGGTTGAGAACTGCAAACGAGAAATGTCGAGGCAGAACTCGTGCGGAGAAAGGTTAAAAAATTTCAAGGGAGTAACCGGTCAATGTACCCTAGCCAACAAAAATTCCCGTGAAATGCAGGACGTGGGAACAAGAAGATCGGAGAACGAAAGATGAGCACTAGAAGTGTGAGCACAACCTCACTACAGATAGTACTGCACCACCAACGATATTACGGTCGATGACGAAGATGGAGGGAGAATGAAGGGTAGACAACACCCAGAAGTGCGTTAAGAGGGGAGAAGAGGGGAGGGGAGGAGGGAGGGGTGGAAGGACGAAAATGGGCAAAAGAGAGAAGTAAAGGGAAAAGAAAGAAAGAGGAGAGAGAACAATGTGTGAGAAAGTAGGAAATTAAAAAAAA